>NC_057796.1:381778138-381785014 GCF_018294505.1 Triticum aestivum
CGGTAGCAGCTAGCAGGCGGCGGCAGTACCACTGCTCCACTCGCACGCGCGCGCATGGCCGACCTGGGCGGGAGGTGATAACTGGGCGGCGCGGAGATGAGGGAGCTGGTGGGGAGGCCCGGGACGTGGGGCGGGCTCTGGCTGCGGCTCGGCCAAGCCGCGCTCGCCGCCGCCTCCATCGCCGTCATGGCCTCCGCCAACGGCTTCGCCGGCTACACCGCCTTCTGGTAACCTTCCTGTCTTCTTTGGGAGGTTTTTTCCTGGGCGGAGTACCATCTACTAGTCTGTTAATCTGCGAGCGATGGATAGTTTAATCACGAGGGGCTTTGTTAATCCGTGAGCACTCAACTAGAGTATTGAGATGGTTGGATAAAGAATCTAAGAAGATAGTATGAAGTTAACCATCACTGTCCTGTAGACATGTGCCTGAGAAAATATGTAGGTTTGGACTTGTGATGAGTGGCGATTTCAGTACAAGTTGGCTCTTGCACGGGTGAGCACTGTCCAAAAACTAATGGCTGAGAGCTCCTCAGGGCCAAATTGGGCCTTCTGCAAGCCATGTGGTGTGGGTGCATGGTGGTGGTAATTCCTAGATTCAGCTACAAATTTAGTGCAATCGTGGCTTATTTGCAGACTTGTATTAATACAACATTCCCCTTTTAGAATTTCTACTGCTAATGGCATTTG
The DNA here is from genome assembly GCF_018294505.1 of Triticum aestivum. Classification (NCBI taxonomy): domain Eukaryota; kingdom Viridiplantae; phylum Streptophyta; class Magnoliopsida; order Poales; family Poaceae; genus Triticum; species Triticum aestivum. The sequence continues at coordinate 381,778,826 of NC_057796.1, forward strand.
AGTTTTGTAATGAGCTCTTTGTCTCTTTCGAGTTTCAGCTATCTGATTGCATCGATGGGATTACAAGCGCTCTGGAGCTTGGGGCTTGCATGTCTTGATGGATACGCCCTTAAAGTCAAAAGAGATCTCAACAATGCTGTTTTAGTGAGCTTATTTGTAGTCGGAGACTGGGTAATGATAAAAGACCTTCTAAAACTCTTTGCCATGCAGTGTGCTGTTTTGATTTCTTGCTTTCTCCAGTTCTTTTTTCTTGAAAATGTGCTCTACTGCATTGTTTATCATGAACTAACATTCGATATATGATAAGCATGCTCTTTGAGAAGCTCTAAAGCATAGCATATGTGAAAAATGAATTCAAATGATCATTCAGGGCTTATTTTGCGTGCTGAAATGCTACAGAAATGTGGGGTTCTATACATAATATTGTTTACTAGGTTAATGGTCCTGTTCTAGTTCAATTATTCCCTCCCTCTGCCCCGCTCAAGATACATGCACGGCTGAAGCACACATATTACAGGGTTGACGTTTAAACTACAGCAGATGGGTGCCCTTGTGAGTTATTGCTTGTCTAGTGGAGTTTATTGTTGCACACTAAGTTTAAGGTGTTGTACTTTCTGTTGAGTTTTGATTTATGTGCTTATTATTGAAGTTATTCATGGTATCTGTATTCTTCTTTCCATATAATGCATCTGGCATTAGCTGAATGGTTATACTAATTTGACATATAAAAACTTATCTGTGCATGTCATACAATCTTAATTGATTGAGTTATCTACCAAATTGTATGAGTATGTCCTTCATTTGGACAACTTTGTGTTCCTTGTTCAGTGTCTCCAGCAACACTAATGAGACCCAACTATGCGATGCAGGTTACTGCGATTCTCTCGTTTGCTGCATCGTGCTCAGCTGCTGGTGTAACAGTTCTTTTTGAGAGGGACATTTCTTTCTGCAGAAGATATTACGAACTGCCTTGTGGGAGATTTCAACTCGCGACGGCATTCGCTTTTCTGTCCTGGGCGCTAAGTGCTACATCAGCGGTCATCATGTTTTGGCTCCTGGCATCCTTCTGATTTTGTGTATAGTCCTCCTGTGTGTAAGTTCTGTTTATAGTGAGGTTTCCGCTCATCATAGGATTTATATAGGATGATTTTTCAGATATGTAAGCAACAGAAACCACACTGCCAAAACAGATGGAAATGTTGGGACACCTATAAACTCCATGGAGCGCATTTCCTAGGTACTACTCCCTCCGTGCTAAATATAAGTCTTTTCAGAGATTTTCCTAGGGACTACATACGGATGGATATAGGCATATTTTAGAGAGTAGATTCACTCATTTTGCTCCGTATGTATTCCATATTGGATTCTCTAAAAGGACTTATATTTAGGAATGGATGAAGTATTACTCGCTGGAAGCTTTCCTCCAGAAAATGATGCTAAATCGATTTCTCATTATAGTGTCTCCAGATACCCTTCATGTTCTTCTCTAAGGTGATACTAGTACCATAGTCTTAGCGTTGCAGCTGTACCAGTTATCTGACTAGTTCCTTCCTTTGTAGTTTTGGGATGATGCGATGCAATATTGGTGACCAATTAGAATGTTTTAGCCGAGTCGGGGATGTGTGTCGCTGCTCTTTAGCTGTGTTGCGAATGAACACAAAGAATCTGTGGAGTTTCAGGCATGCTGAAACCTATCGGCTCCGTTGTAAAGAATCAAAGTATAAGGGGGTTGGTCTGGACAGAGGTGCCATTTCAATAGTCCGACTGCTCTGATTTTGTTGTGTAACTCTACCTGGAACACCGTTAAAGAAGTCAGGCAATTTGAGATTACAAATGTGTACGAATTTCATCAACGCCATGTTGACTATACTCTCTGCGCCTCTAGATCATCTGAATGGAACATCTGCATGAGAAGTCAAGGATGAGAGGGTTTCTTGTGTGGGCTTGGCTCTCGATATCAAACCAATTTTTTTTTTCTGTTTTTGCGGGGATATCGAACTTAATTTAACAAAGATGAAATTCAGGCGGACAATGTCCGTGAGTCCGTGTGGGCGGAAGATGAACTGATCGTAGTTGATGTAGTATTCGTGCATGCTTTAGTTATGCTTCTCGCGCATACTCCTTTCCTGATTGGAGACTAGAGTAGCACAGAGTGTCCATGTTTCTTGCGATTCGATATACTGTACATCTTTTCAACCAAAGTTATTCTTGTTCTTCTGAGTTTCAAGAGAAAAATGGTTGTTCTTGCTCTGGGTGTGAAACCAGAAGGTTGTTTTTATCGTGATTTCGAACTGAAAACGAGATTTTTCTTCTTCTTCTTTGAAAAGGAAGACTGAACTGAAGAACGCGGATGCAATTAGCAACCTTGATGCTTGACACTCGCTTCTTTTGCAGTCTTGCAGCAAGTCATGTGTGCGTGTACACAACCTTTTTGTACATGGTGAAGCTTTTATTGCCATATTACACTCCATGAATGGACTCTGACACTATACATTTCTTCACAGGACTCCTTCGGAGGTCCTGCGCTTACGCATCCCATATTTACAGTTGACAATCATTACAAGCTGAATTGAAATACCAATACATGCATGTATAGCACACACAAACTGCAGGTCTGCAGCTCGTATTAGCTTAGCTAGGCCAATACTTGAGGTTTCCACCAATCCACATCGTATCTGCATGTACTCGACGACGTACCTAGGCAAGTCTTCACCTGCTTCGCTCTGTTTCCTTTATTCTTGGCCTTTCTGCGCTTCAATCACAATCAATCACCACGATCCATGCTCCATGCTGCGCCGACGGTGCGCCGGAGACCGCCGCGCGGCTCCGGCCGCACCGGAGTCGCCCGAGAAGCGCTGGTGCCGGCCGGAGTCCCCGGGGAGACGGAAGTAGGCCGAGGCCGCCGTGGGCGACGAGGACGGCTGCTCGTCGAAGAGCAGGTCGGCGAGGGAGACCTGCCCCTCCTTCCTGTACTGCGCCACGGCCCTGTAGATGAACGGGATGAGGCCCTCCATGACACCCTTTGCTTTCGCTCGAGAGAGCTGAAGAAGACGGTGGAGAGAGGTAGTAGTGGTTATTGGGACAACACTTGAGGGAGAGGTTTGACACGCTTTGTTGGGATGAATGATGGCGAGGCAGGAGGAGGACATGGGCTTAAAAAGGGAGCCAAAACAGAAGAGGCCTCCGGGTGGATAGAGATCAGAGACCAAATGGGACGCTCGCCTAGGAAGGATAATTGTTCCCTGACAGCTTCACCTTAGCTCCGAAATCAATCAACCAAAATGTGTCGTGTCAGGGACTCAGGGGTACTATTACAAGGGAATTCATCAGGGTAACTGCTAGCTAGCTAGGACATTATTCCGGGTTAATTAATCATTGGGGCTATGGAATCCCAGTAGGGGAGGGGAAGGAGGCTTGAACGCAAGGGATGGTCAGTCTTGCAAGGCGAGTTTTCCAAGTGGACAGCGACGTTATTTTCAGTCAGTTGCTGTAATTTCTCGGCTGAAAAACCCTTGATTGAAGCCTACAGCTTACCTGCCACAAAAGATAAGCAAACACAAACCTCCGCCCGGACCATGATTGGTCGAGTTCTTTTTATCCAACTCCAGGCCTGCCGGTGGCGTAAGCCTCCGGAAAATCGCTGCCATGGCGGGAAGGAAAGTTCAGCGTGATCTCACCTCACCCCGGCCGACTATGCTGCCAGGGCGGGGCGGGACAACCGGACAAGAAGATCGATCCATCTGGCTGCTGACTTCTTCCCCGATACACTTGTCGAGCCGTTGCGTGGCGAGCGTGAGTAAACAATGGGGAAGATGGCGGCCCGTGCGGCTGACGTGGAGGCATGATTGCTAGGGTTGACCTCGCCGGCGTAAACTGGTGCGGTGCTGGGGTTTGTTTATGGCACTGGAGATGCTGATCGGGCAACAGTTCATACCAGATCGTTGTTTTTCTTCTTCTTTTTGCGAGAAGAAGAAGAGAATGAGCGGCGGTTCGTACCGGATCGTATCGTCTGCTGATAGTATTTTGTTTTGAGCCGGCGGTCGGATTTATTTGTACTTTGCTTGGATAGCTGTATCTCTAGTTGGCTAGGGTTATTGTATTGGCACTGATGGGGATGTCCGAACTAACCGCGGGTAAGGCTGGGTCAAGAAGAGCAGAGTTGCGCGGAAACCGCACAAGCTTGCGCTTGCTTCTTCACCTCGATATCTGGTTGATTTTCTGCAGCGGTGAAAGTGAAATGCGCCTCTCAAACTTTCTTTGGTTTCTATCTTCAAATTTTTTATAACATTTTCCAATGATAGTACTTTTTTTCAACCTATATGATTACAAATTTCAGCGGCGACTCGGTCTGGACTCTGGACATATCGCGTCTCCCCTGGCCCAAGAAGCCCAAGGCCCAGATGGTTTTGAGCCCGTAGAATTGCAGCTGGAAAAGACGTTGGGCAACACGTCTGATCCATCTCGCTGGACGTTTTAGTCCCATACTGCTCATCAACAGAACGAGACATGTCAGGGGAGACTATATATGAAGCACCTGGTGCTACCGAGAAAAGCACTTACCTGGACGGGGTCAATGGATGATCAAGAAGACCCATGGCCTGGATTAGTGGCCTCCATTGCACTTGGGAGGAACGCTGGTCCACCATCTCCTCTAGTAGGAGAATGGACGTCAAAATTTGTGATAGAGGGGGTACGCGTCCGCGCGGCCCCTGCCAATGTCAATTTGGTTCATGTTTGAGAGTGTTGATCATGTTATCGGTGAAGAGAACCTGATCTTTATCTATAATTTTATTCAGAACAGGGCTAAAGCTATGCGTGTCCTCTCAGGGTTTTCTTCTCAGAGGCTTATGCTGAAGGCGATATTTGTTTACCACTTTAGAACGTTCCGGGCGGACCGAATCGAACGGCCTGGAAAGTCGTGACGGGACTCAAAGTCCGGTGCGGAAATGATCGGGAGCTCTGTTTTTGGGTGCATTCTGGGAGTTTCCAGCTGACGCCGGACGGCTTTCAGCGCCTATAAAGGACGCTCGGCGTATCCGCTGCTAACGGCAGCTGCTTGCAAGAGAGCATTCGCCCTCGTTCGTAAAATCTTCCGCCTTGAGTAGAACTTCTGTCGCGTATTCTGCTAGCATGGCGCCGTCGTACTCACCGGAGCCGGAGCCGCCGTTCCGGCCGAGGGAAAAGATAGTGAAGATGCAGAGGTACTTCCAGAGCGTGCACAGGCCGACGTACTTCAAGGGGCGCTACGACGTGATCACCTCCGTCGCCATCCCTCTCGCCCTGGCCGCCTCCAGCATGTTCCTCGTCGTAAGTTGAATGAGCATCCATGTCAGTACTTTTCTTGTGTTTTACGTTGGGCATTGCACTGACGTTGGTGTCATGGTGTGTTGTGCGTGCACGCGCAGGGGCGCGGGATCTACAACATGTCCCACGGCATCGGGAGGAAGGAGTGACCATTTTGGGGTACCGATTGAAGCCCTCTCTTCTGTGTCGTCTAACACCTAAGAGCCCATGTACAGTTGTGTGTGTACGTACCTTTGTGAAGTGAAAGCAGTGTACTAAAGTGTTGGATTCAGATGGGAGTTGTCGCCTATTTTGAACGAGCAAGCCAACAATCGAGTTGTTTTCCAGTTATAAAATAACAAAAGAGCGCAGCATGATCGATGTACTGGATTTGCAAGGGTGCTCTCCGCCAAAGATCAGAAACACATGCAGAGCGTAGGCAAATCCATGGAGAACCTATGTTACATTAGTGTTGAGTTCACAGATTATTGCATAGTAACTTTCCTCGGACCGTCATGGAAGCTATATGACCCTGCCGATACGGGTATCAACCACCGTAGGCTTTGAAACTTCTGAAATCTCCAATGCTTGGGCCAGTGTTGATCTACGATTCTTCCAGGCATCTTCTGCCCACTCCTTCATTCGCTCACCTTCTGCCTTTCTATTTGACTGAATAAGCAACAGTTCCGCATACTCGCCTGAATATTGGACAAGCAGTGACAAATTCAGTATTATTAAACCAATGGTAAGAACGAGAACAACAGTCACCGTAAAAGCCTCAATACAAGCAATACACGAATGTGCACAATTGCTAGCAATAACGCTGCTTATTTTCACTGCTTAAGATTAGTGATACTCAGATTTGTCAGGACTCTGCGAATTCAGCTTATACTAACACTAACTGAG
>NC_057796.1:381785411-381794354 GCF_018294505.1 Triticum aestivum
GAACTATTTTAGGAAAAATTCCAAAAGAACCGTAAAGGTTAGAAAATATGTTTTCCCATCCTTCAGTTACTGAAACACAAGGGTTTACAATGCAATCCTACTCTACTAACACGTACAGGTAGGCGGATTCGGATTCACACTGTTAGGTTACATTTTCAAGATTTAACCAGATCCACCCCATGGTCTCATTCAAACAGGAGGTAAGGAGGGGAAATGTAAAAGCATAACCTAGAATTAATCAATTGAGAAAAAACTAAATTAAATCGATTATGATAGCAATTAACAAACAACATGACATCTAGGATGTTGCATGAAGTAACTTTTCTACTAATCCAAGAACCGTCTTCTGGTAGAATACTCCAGAGAAGATTAGATAAAAAAGATTCAAAGTATAACCTCTAGCCAAGGATATGATATCTCTCCAATCGACTTGCCTTCTTGTGCCTGCAAAATATAAATAGGAAACTTAACATTGCCCAAGGAATTAACAGGAGCCAATACCATAGGAGATCATGTTTTACCCTCAGAATTGATGGCAGGTGCTTTCAATACTTCTAGGGCCTTCCTATATAGCCCCTGCAATCAGACAGCGCAGAGAAAGACTACTCACAAACTCCACCAACCAGTAATACTCCTTCCATATCAAAATTTAAGACGCTTTTTGACACTATCATAGTAGTGTCAAAAAACGTCTTTAAATTTTGGTACAGAGGGAGTACATAATTAACAAATAAATAAATATGAGAACTGATTTGAGAAAGAATGAGAATTGCCACATTCTTAACTCATCATCAAGATTTAAGACCAAGGGAATGCAAAGACCAATTATTCTATTAGAGTTAATGATCTACTGACCTCCTGAACCATTATTGAACTAGAACCTTCAGATTTTGCTTTCAGCTTATACATCCTGGCTACACAGGTCAATACCATACCAACCTTTGGGTGATTTGAACCTGCATGGATTACAAGATTACATGATATCTAACTTGGAGGTCAAATGCTTAGATGCTTTATTTTCTGATATTCATTAACAAGCTTCGCGTGACAAACCGAATTGTTCTTCAGCCTTCTGTAGTGCTCTTGTGAGATAGTCCTCTGCCTCGTCAAACTTCCTGTAAAAGCACCGAGTGAATGCCGTCAATAGGATCCCTAAAAGGGACAAGTTGCCGTCCTAAAGATAATTGTTTTGTAGTTCATCGAACAAATATTGACGTTGGTTTCAAAATGGATCTCTTCATAATAAGACCAACAAAGAATATGTCTTAGAAATGGAAGAAAAGAAGGCCAGCCACAGAATGACTGTAGAGAAGAATCTGAATATTACCCAGAATGAGATAAAAGCTGGCCGTATGAGCAAGTGGCACCCAGAGAAACCTCCTCAGGAGCCATGTTTCCAGCTGCTAACAGATTTCCAGATATATCTTCTCTGCTTGCTGCCTCAAGAACCTTTTCATACATTTGTGTTGCCAAAGGAAAATCCCCAGTACAGTGCAGATATTCACCATATGTAAAGGCAGCATTTTCTGTAATGAACACTAATAAGGTCCATGTCTGCACTAGCCATACGGAAAGGAGCAAATGCTTTATTATGGTAATACCTGTTTGGTTATTGCCTACTGCAGCATAGCAACTGTTGGGCCCACCAAAGAGCGTCTGGGCTGATAAAGAGCAACTGTAAATCACTCTGAACAATATCCACTCCTTATTTTCTAGCAGAGATATGCAGGAAGTCAAAATGAAAAATAACCTGAGTCTATCTCTCCATTTAGAAGAGCAGCAAGTCCTTTGATTGCATCAACCCGAAATTTCAGATCATCCTGATCAGACCATTTGATTTCTTCTTCTTTGATTGACAAATCAACCGAATCATTCGGGGACATCGATGAGGAGACATCCTGTGTTAGGAAATACCATGATGCTAGCTTTATTTACGGCCGTGAAAAGGATAAATATTTGCTCGCAGTGCCAAACCTGGCTTGCTTCCATGCGAATTCCCATTAGTGCTTCCCAAGCAGCAACTACACATTTAAATAAAAATATTGCATCAGAAATGTCATTCGAGAGCATGAACTGAATTAGTATCCCTCCCTCCCTCCCCCTCTCTCGAACTGTTCTTTCACATTAGCTTCCTTAGTTTTGTAACAGTTCTGCTCCTTTTTGTCAAGTCAGTTGATGCCTTCTTTTTGACAGAAAATAAATAAAGCACCATCAGATAATAAATGATAGTATTTCTGAGTATGTACAGTTATTTCCTTCCCTGTTTCTATCTGCTAAAATCACAAAATAAATGCGAGCCTTGAGAGCTCTTTGCTTTAGAAGTTTATCATTCCACATTCTGCCCCAATACACAATACTACTCTTAACAAAAAAAACAAGGACCTACAAAAGTAAAGCACCTCTAAAGGCTGCAGAAGGAGCGACTTGCTGGGTTGCTTTGAGCTTTTCCATTGCATCTTCGCGTCTTCCACTGTACAGAGAAAACAAGCATAGTTTTACTCAAATCTGCTCAACTGAGAAGGCCAATTAAGTGAAGGGAGTGGAACCTCACTATGCTAAATGGGATAGTAGTATTGCCATAAATAACAATCCCATTAGGCAGTTCTCATGTGAAAGCCGAATATGTTAAAACGTTTGTATGACATGCCCAGTTCATAACTTCGTATACACTGTATCTGTGTATCATAATAATTCACACTATGTTCATGCACCAGCACAAGACGCCTTAACCAAACTAGAATGTAGCAAGTAGGCAACCCATAAGGGAGGAGGCAATTTCACCCTCACATAGTGTGCTATAGCTAGAACATTCCTAGATGCTGCGACAATACCAGACTGTAAAATTACCCAAACCAGAGGAGCATCCAAATCTATTCAAAATGAAAGCACCAGACTACAAAAACGAGACGTAATTGCGCTGCTTCATTCTGATAACTGCACTAGTAGCTTGAATACTAGAACCTTCCCTGGGTAGTAGTAGCTGTAATAGCTTCGTTGGTACGACTGTTCTAAGTTTGGAACTTGTTTCGTGTGGTGTTTCTTTAATGAAATCGGAGGGAAACCCCCTCTTTTGTTCAAATTTTTTTTCCGCTGCTTCATACCTCCTGTAGAGCAGCGTGGACATGGCGAGCATGAGCAAGCTCACGGCCTCGGCGGCGCCCTCGCCGCCGCCCTGCAGGTTCGACGCCCCCTGCTCCAGTATCCGCATCGCGTCCTCTGGCACACCAGCAGCAAAACATCGGTTCAGTCCTCAAACCCTAACGCGTACTGGTACAACGGGGAGGGGAAGGGGGAGGCGAATGGAGGGGCAGAGGGCTAACCTGACGGGCTCTGATGCCCGGCGCCGCCGAGGGCGTAGCGGACCATCTCCGCCGCCACCCTCTCCGGCTGCGTTTCGCCGACGGCGGCGTAGTGGCGCGCCAGCGGCGGCCGAGGCTTCGGGGCGGAGAGCGCCCTCGCGAGGGCCGACCGAATCGCGTTCATGGCTGCCACCTGCGCTGCTCTGGTGGTGGAAGCGGCGGGGGAGAAGGGTCTAGGGAGAGCAGAGGCGACGTGTCCAGAGTCCGGTTCGATGGAAGCGTAAACCCAGCGGAAGTCGGTAGGGGTGGAGTCGAAGGCGACACGAGTCGGGCCTCCGTGTCCATGCGATGCAATGTGCACATGGGCATATCGAAGCATTCGTTGGAAATGCACGATATACACGAAAAAAAAACATTTTCATCTTGCAAAATTGATGGCGTTTCTCTAAGAAATGTTGGTATATTAGTGCTCCTTTCTTCAAACAGGCCGTAGAATAAAATTACAGGAGTGATTTTTATGGCCCTGGAGGAACATGTATGCCTGCACCACTATGAATAATATGGAAAGAATCCTCACATGTTAGAGCAATTTTTTCTTTCGAACACAGTACAGACGCAAGCGCTCATATATACGCACATACACTCACCCCTATGAACGCACACACGCACATCCTACCCCTATGAGCACCTTCGAGAGATTGAGCCGGCATATCATCTTGAGATTTACGAAGTCACCGTAGGTGCCTCGTCGTCGACGGAAACGTCTCCTCCCAGTGAAAACGCATCGCCGGGATCTTGAAATAAATCCAAGAATCCTCACATGTTAGAGCAATTGAACCTTTCTATATTATTATTATTATTGCATGTTGGACAATTGTACCTTTCTATTGTTTCTCCTAATCTCTGCTCCTAAAGGGGGAATTGGTATCGATCCAAGGCAAGATCTGCACTGCGGTCCTGATTTGGGTTTGACTCCTCGATCTGGATGAAAGTGTCGTTGTGGTCCTCGGCCTGGTCTGATACCCAGCCCAAAAACGCAAGCTCGCCGTAGGAGACCATAGTGTACTCTAGGTTTCCAAACCAGATGGTCTGCCTTGGAGCTAGATTTTCGACTTGAGCGAGATGGCCGGTCGAATCGGCGTAAAGTGTGACGCCGCCGAAGACAAAGAGCTAGCCTGGAAAGAAAATCTTTTACGCGGATAATGATGCCGTTGATCCGAAGGTGAGCCATCGAGACGCTGTGACCACACAGAGGGACCTGTATGCACTACAAAAAATACACTTCCGTGATGATACGTGTTTGTCACAGTAGGTCACGTTTTCTGTCATGCATGTACATCCATGATAAATTTATGACAGAATCAAGATAGTCATACCTGTGCTGTCGTAGAAGTGTTCCATGACATTACCAAAATTATCATCACGAAAGTGTCCACTTCCATGACGATAAATCACGCGTCATGGAAGTGCTTTCGTCAAGGGTGACCGACACGTGTCATCCACCATAACGGGACGCTGTTAAGCTATCGGGTCCGGTTTTGGATCCGATAATCCGTTAACAGCCGGGACCAATGGGAATTTTCGACGTGTAAAATTCTCATTGGCCGGAGGAAACACGTGTCGGCTCAACGTTCGGACAGATGTCATCCACTCATTGGACAGGAGGCGCCTATGATACGTCGACACGTGGCACAGCTCAACAGAGGCCCATTCCGGTGAAAAGGCCGGCCCGTTTGACTTGGTCAAAAGGTAACGGGTCGGCCCACGGAAAGCCTATTAACGGCTTGTTCGTATATAGCCCATTTACGACCCGCTTACTACTAGCCCGTTACGGCCTATCAGAATTAAGCCCAGTAGCTTCATCTGGGCCGTCCAATATGATTCCTGCCCATTGTAACTTCCGGCCCATGTATGGCCCATGATGCCTTTCGGCCCATATGAGGCCCTTTGGCCCTTTGTAACTCTCGGCCCATTAAAGGCCCAAGATGAAACTGACCCATAATGAATAGTGTATCGCTTTATACCCATTAACGACACATTATTCCGTCGGCCGTTTCCAGCCCGTGTTAACTTTTGGCCTTCTAAGGGCCCATTTATTCTTGGGCTCATTTCTAGAATTCGGTTAGATACGGTCCGTTACTGGCCTGTTCTGTTTGTGGGCCAAATACAGCCCGTGGTTACATTCGGCCCGTTTGTGGCCCGTTGGGCTATTTTCATAGCGTTATCAAATATGGCCTATTAATGGCCCGTTATGGTCCACGAATAGTACGACTCATGTTTGGCGAAATGATTATACGCCCCGTAGAAGGCCCATGGATCCTACGGCCCGTAGAAGACCAATGGATCCTACGTCCATAGAAGGCCCACGGATCATACGGCCCGTAGAAATTCCATGGATCCTACGGCCCGTAAAAGGCCCATGGATCCTACGGCCCGTAAAAGGCCCATGGATCCTACGGCCCGTAGAAGGCCCACGGATCCTACGGCCCGCAGGAGGCCCATGGTTACAACAGTCCGTGTGTTGTCATGATTATTGTGGCCTAGTTACCAAAACTAGGTTATTGTGGCCACTAAAAAATGCGGAAAAAGAACTGCAGTGACTACAAGCAAACAACTAAACAAGACAACAAGGAAATAAATAAGCAAGCAACTAACGCTAGCCTATTACAGCTATTACACATATTACATCCACAGAGCATCAAAGTTCGCCACCAGTGCAAATATAGGGAACAAAGGAGCATATTACATACACCGGCCGTCAAAATTGGCCACCGGTGCAAATAAACGCAGCAGCAAAACAAGTCCATAACTGAAACAACTTCAGAAGAGCTCAAGAAACGTTATCCTGGGTATCCACCATGCTGGCAATAAGCTTAGCAAGCTTATTAGCTTTGTCCCGTTTGGCGCTAAAATCCTCTAACGCTTGCTGTTGCACCAGAAAATATGCATCTGAATGCTCCAGGGACTTCCGCAGTCCTTCCGCTTCTTGTCGCAGCACAGCTGATCGATGTCTTTCAGCTTGTAGTTGAGACTCAAGAAACCAAACTGATTCAGACAGTGAGTTTGAATAGCTTGTGCAAGCGGTAGTGGCCAGTAACTGGAACAGTAAACCAAGACAGGACTTTGGGGTTGCCTCGCTTTCTTCAAGATAGTTTTCCTTAGCTGTTTTATCAGCTTTGTTGGAGACCAACAAGGATGTCTCACGATCCTGAACCTTGTCTGCATTACTTCCTTTATCATTGCTTAATAAGGCACTCTTCCCCTATATTCTGTCAGCATTCTAAAAGAAGAAACAAGCAGACACATAACAGGTTTAGCATGTACTAGTATATGAAACTCATTTCGGTGAACCAGTTCATTAGTAAGGTGGACAAGATTAAACTACCAAGTCTTCTATTGCCAAGTAGTACATTATAAAAGCATCAAACAGACATATATCTATGTCCTATGGTCATTGCATTGTCTTGCCAAATCAAAATAGAGACACGGTTCAAATCATATCAGTTCAAGAGAAAGCAGCACCGAAAGAATACAAAGCGTGGGAAACTAAACGGCACAACAAGATTTCAGATGGGTACCACGGGTCTACATGTACAACAACACTATTGGCCCTGTTATGATGCTAGTAATGTGCATGATATGAGAAGTCAACTGTATACACAATTGAAATTGAAATCAACATAGCTAATTATAAGAGCAAACCTGTTAAAGAAACATGCGTAAACATACCTGTTGTGCCATTGGAGTTTCCATTGGATAGTTCAATTTAAAAATAAGTTTGTATGAGTAAATACAGTGATACAAGAGCAAAGCAGTATGCACGATAGCAATGGAATCTTAAATGAGAATAGTTGTTCTTCAGGTTTAAGCACTTGTTCTACATGAACAGAGTACAGTAAGACACAAGCATATAGTACTTAAAATAAAATGAGCTTATAGACCTTACCACATTCTTGGTTCGGGACCAGTAAAGAACAAGGCGTTCCCAGTCATCGTCCAGTAAATGTGTCTCAGGAGAACGTAAGGGAATTTGATGAGTTTCTTTGCCAGTGAAGTACGTTTTCTTCAGGTAATTCCGATACTTCCACCAAGCATTCTTGAAGATAGCAGAGGTATTAACACAGGTTACCTCATCCTGAGTTTCCAAATTGGTCCTTCTCTATAGTGAAAAAGGGAAAATTTGCTGTATTATAACCATCATGGAGGTAGAATGTATGGGACAAAGCAAAGTAATTGCCATGAATAACATTACTTACACATAACTCCTGGACAAACACCTGCAACTAGCATTTTCCTTCATCTTCAGTATAATATTTCCATGATGGGAAGATACGCACATAGGATTTAACAACATCAAATGCGATAGATGCTAAACTATGAATGGCTGGTTGTGCTTCCTCCACAGGAATAGGTGTACTAACTGTTGGAGTTGGAGTTCGCTGTGGTAGTACTGGCGCTTTGGGCACTGGAGCTGCCTTACTAACTGCTCTTGTTTGAGAGCTCTGTGGTGGAGATGGTGTTGTGTCAACAGGAACTGGGTTACTATCTGCTGGGGTTGGGGTTAGATTGGGTGAAGCTGGTTCTCTATCCATCGCAGTAGGGGTAAAATCTGCGAGAGTTTGGGTTATGTGTGGTAGGGTTGGTTCTCGTGCATGTACAACCGGGGTGCTATCTCCCCAAGAGGTAGCACTGTTTTATTTGAAGATCGTGTTTTTACTCCGCTAGATACTGCCATCACCCACTCCAATTCAAATGGCTGATAAACAGAAAACATAATTGAATGTACAGACATTGTATGAGAGACAGATGCAATAGATAGTGTGGAAAAAAAGGGAATTAAATAATTGACATGTATATTGTTTAACTAAAATGGATAGCATGACATAATTTCATATATATGATGTCTATCTAAACTGGATAGCATAGCATAACATAATTCAAAGATATGATGACTAACTAAACAGGATCGCATGACATAATTCACATACATGTTATCTAAGTAACCAGGATCGCATGATTTAATTCACATATGTGATTTATATGCTAAGCGGAGGGCATTCGCATATATGATGTCTGAACTAAGAACATGGTGTTGAATATTGTGTATATGATGTCTAAACTATGCAATGCAAGACACCATATGCATGATATGAGCAGTAGAACCGTGCCAAGTTAGAGCATACACCTCGGTGGGGGAATAGTACTGGTCATCTATCTCCGAATCCATCTTTGAGGAGCTATCGGGACCCAGCAAGAGATCTGCTTCGACAGGTAGCACTGTCTGCTCTGAAGGCCTTGTTTTCACTCTAGATTTTTCCATCACCCACTCAAATGGCTGATTCACAGGAAGAGTAGTTTAATGTACAAACATCGTCGACAAATGGAAATTTAATGAAGAAAAGGATGGGCTAGATATCATTCAAATATATGATGCCTGGTTAAACAGGATGGCATTGCATAATTCCCATATATGATATTGAAACTAAACAGGTGGCATTACAGAACATGTATAAACTAAGCAGATGACATATATGATGTCGAAAGTAGGCACTGCAAGGCAACATCTGCATGATATGACTAACATCATCATGCCAAGTTAGAGCAAACACCTTGGGGGGTAAATAGGAGTGGTCAGCTGCGTCTG
>NC_057796.1:381794594-381796430 GCF_018294505.1 Triticum aestivum
TTACAATCTGGAGAGGGGGGGGGGGGTTTGCCATTGAACCCACCATGGAGCGATGTCTGCATGACATTGTATTGCCGCACAAAACTCTTCTCTTTTTCTCTACATGTTCAGCATGACTGTGTACAATATCCGACATGCATACAAAAAATATAGTGAGATTATGTAAGGAGAGCATGCAGAAATCTAGAGTAATGGTAACAACCAGTGGATGGATCCAAAAATAATGATAGCAGGCTGATGATTGCTTTAATTTAATAAAAAAAGATGATGATTGCTTTACTATTTGTTTCCCACCCAAGATGAACAACATAGGCATACCCTAGGTGAACCAGATATTAGACAGAGATACTATTCATTGCTGCCTTGATATGTGCCCCACAACTAATTTAGAACTCAAGTTTGAACATCAATTTGGACCTGACTTGGAGTCTAAGAGGTGAACAGGACAATAAAGTAGCAGGTAATATTAAGCAATGCATAACATAAGCAGAAACAAAAGAGTGCGACCTCTCTTGTGGACCCGTGTACTCCTCAGGATCATCTACTGAGTCGATGATGGTGATGATGTTGCGGTGGGTGCCGGCGGCAGGGAAGGAGATCTGAGGCGGCGAAAGACGGTGAGGAGTCGTGATGTCTGGTTTGGTGGATGCTTCTGTCGATGGAGCAGCTCAGGTGAGGTGGACGACGTCGCGGCGGGATCAGGACAAACCACACAAAGTTTTCTTCGACACCTACCTGCAACTGAAGTAATTCTGTAAGGGCTCATTTGGCTTGCATGATTCTAAAAATGCAGGGATAGGAGGAAAAACACTGGAATAGGATAGGAATGCACATGGGAAACAGAGCATTTGTGAACACAGGATTTCCGTCAACTTGGGCATTTGGTTCACAGGAAAAGGAGGAGCAGAGGAATGCAAAGAAACATGGCCAAAATAAAGTGAAACCATATGAAAGCGTGTACAGTTAGAATGTTATTCTGCCACTAATGCACCTGGTCTTGTTTTCATGCATAGGATTTTGAAAAGTAGGTCCAGGTGGATGTTTTGCTCCATTCCTTTCAACAAAATGCATGAATAATTGAATAGTAGAGTGCCATAGGAAAATTTCCTATTGCTATGTTTTTCCGTCGAACCACAATAGCCCTAATGGATCGACATGAATGTAGAGTAATAAGTGATGCGACAAGTGTACAACCTCTTTGTCGTAGCCGTGTCGACCTCAGCATCATTGGGTTGGTCGCTGAAGAAGTTGAGGCAGAGGTGGCTGTCGGAGGTGTGGAGGAAGATCTGAGGAATCTGTAGACGGCGTCCAAGGCACTACTCTGTTGTGATGGATCGTTCCGTCCTTGGAGCAGCTCCGGTGATCCGTAAGACGTCAAGGCTGAAGCAACACAAGACAGACATCGTTAATCTCAAGTGGGATTCTAATAGCATCTCCAATAGATGATATAAAATGCATTACCAAAAAGTGATAGATGTAAAATTTACATCACCAAAAACCACCTGACTACAACAGATGAGGTAAAAACTATTGACTCCGAACTTAACTGTCGAAACTGAAATTTACTGTGGAATCTGAATATTACTGTCGAAACTGAACGCAATGGTAGCAGAGAGGCACTTCACATGGGATAGTTTAGGGAGGGCCTACAGTTCATATTCAACCTGCACCCCCCTGAGCCGCCAGCCACCACCGGCCGAACCTCACGCCGCCTCGCCGCCCCGAAACAACTCCCCACCGTCGCCTCGCCGCCCCGAAACAACTCCCCACCGCCGGTCCGCCGCCCCGAAACAACTCCCCACCGACGGTCCGCCGCCGCCTCGCCGCCCCGAAACA